>NC_057803.1:188569127-188593151 GCF_018294505.1 Triticum aestivum
CGACGGAGGGAGTGGGCCGCGGGGGCCCAATGCGGGCTGCCCGGGCCGGCGGCGGCGCCACGTGGCGGGAGCCTATTGGCCCGGGGCGGCAGCGGCGGAGCGTCCGGACATGTTCGGCCTGACAGTTTTCGTCCGGCGGCGCGAGGGGTTGGATCTAGGGTTTGGACGAGGGGCGATCCGGATTTCGGGGAAGGGGTCTAGTATTATAGGTAGAGGGAGCTAGGAGAGTCCAAATGAGGTGTGGTTTTCGGCCACGCGATCGTGATCAAACGCTCTAGAAGATGGAGCAGGTTTAGGTGGGTTTTGGGCCAAATTGGAAGGGTGTTGGGCTGCAACACACACAAGGCCTTTTCGGTCCCTTGGTTAACCGTTGGAGTATCAAACGAAGTCCAAATGATACGAAACTTGACAGGCGGTCTACCGGTAGTAAACCAAGGCCGCTTGGCAAGTCTCGGTCCAATCCGGAAATGTTTAATCCCCACACACGAAAGAAAGGTAGAAATGACCACCGGAGGAGAACGAAGCACCGGAATGCAAAACAGACAACGGGGAACATGCTCGAATGCATGAGATGAACACGTATGCAAATGCAATGCACATGATGACATGATAAGAGATGCATGACAACGACAACAACACACGGAGACAAAAACCCGAACCCGAGAAAATAAAATAACTTAACGCCGGAAACGGCAAGAGTTGGAGTACAAATTAGGAAAGTTACATCCGGGGTGTTACACACAATCTCTGCTTCGACAAGACGTGCCAATGGCAACCACGTCTCGCAACATGGAGCGGCAGATGAAAAATGGTTCGAAATTATGACCGGACAAGTGTGATGTCATATTATAAAAGTTGTCAGCGGATTAGACTCGTGTAAGAATATATATTGTCTCTACGGTTATGTATGGTGTGTGTGACAAGTCAGGATACTATCATCGCATCTGAAGACTATCTTGAAGTTCGAATAGAAGGAAACCCGCCTTGCAATGCCAAAGACAAATCTGTGCGCCGGACTCCTCATCATTGAAGCCAGGTTCAGGCGCTACTGAGGGAGTCCTGGACTAAGGGTTCCTCGGGCGTTCAGCCTGTTATCCATAGGCCGGACAGATGGGCTGTGAAGACATGAAGGCCGAAGAATGCACCATGTCCGGATTGGACTCTACTTGGCATGGGAGGCAAGCTTGGCGACCGAAGATTCCTTCTTATGTAACTGACTCCATGTAACCCTAGACCCCCTCGGTGTCTATATAAATTGAAGGGGATAGTTCGGAAAGGACACCACATATACTCATTACTGTCAGCGTTCTGGGAACGGGGGTCCCCATACTTGCCTGCCTGCGGCCCATGACGTGACCTAGCCAGCAGGCCGTACGGCCCATCTTCACCAACAAAGCATCCAAGACCCTCGCGAGGGTCCAAGCCTCGCGAGGCGGACGATGCAAGACCTCTTCTGGAGTAGCCTAGCTAGGCAGGCTTGTAAGTGCATCTAGTGCCACCCCTAGTTGGTTTTGGAGTATTGACGACAAACCTAGTTGAGGGACTAATGTGTTTGTGAGAATGGCAGGATAACACAGGTAGAAGTCCCTCATTGATTCGGTTTTCCTACCAGAGATGACCCCTAAAAATGTATGAAGACATTGAAGTCAAACGTGGTATGTGAAGACATTCACGTTGAAGACTATGACAAGAGAAGACATCACATGAAGACTATGGAGCGCGAAGACTTAGACCTTCGTACTTCTTTTTCTTCTTTGTTGAGTCATAGGAACCACCGTACTATTAAGTGGGGTCCAAGAGAACCAGTCAGAATGACTGAAGTGATGCTTGACCAAAATCCTATGTCTTCGAGTGAAGATAATGAGGGTGTATCTTGTTCAGAGTTGGACAAGTCAGCTTTGCTTGTAGCCCAAGTAAAGTTGCCATGTGTGTTTGAAATCTGACCGCTGGAACACGTCTCAGTTCCTTAGTGACCCAGGGTCATTTCGGACAAATCAGGTCAGGTTGCCTAGTGGCTATAAATAGCCCACCCCCTACAACCATAAACGGTGGGCTGCTCAGAGTTAAAGTATGGCTTTTGTCGTTTGAGAGCAACCCACCTCGAAGCCTTTGAGAGAGAATTCCTTGAGAGGATAAAGCCCTAACCACCCAGAGCCAAAGAGTGTTAGGCATCACTTAAGTCTTCTTGTCTGTGTGATCTGAAGACTTATTACACTTGAGGACTGTGAATCCTCCAGCCGGTTAGGCGTCGCGTTCTGAGCATCCAAGAGTCATTGTGGATCGGCGGTGAACGAAGTCTGTGAAGGTTTGGAAGTCTACCTTGAAGACTTACCAGAGTTATTGGGCGAGGACTGGGTGTCCTTAGCTCAAGGGGAATAAGGTGAAGACGAGGTCTTCTGAGTTGAATCTCAGCCTCCCTAACCGGACGTGCAGTTGTCACAGCAACTGGAACTGGTCCAACAAATCATTGTCTTCAATGAGTCACTGGTTTCATCCTTCCCTTCCCTTTACTTACTGTTGGTTCTTGTTAAGTCATTGTACGATAGCATCACCATTCGACTTCACTAAGTGATTACGTGTACTGATTGGCTTCACAATATCTTCCTACCTGATCCTTACTGCCTAGTTGCTTTTAGTCATTGTGCTTTCACTTCATTGAATACGTGACTATGGTTTGCCTAGTGTAGTCTTCCTTCCGCTGCATGGTAATAGGTTTATTTCTATCGTTTATCTTCGAAACTTACATGTTTTTAAGACTTCCATAAAAATCACCTATTCACCCCCCCTCTAGTCGATCACTAGCACTTTCAATTGGTATTAGAGCAAGGTACTCCCTTGTTCTGTGTGATTCGGTTTAACTACCTGGAGTTTTAGCTATGTCGACTGCAGGGATAATTAAAGTCTCCGCTGCGTGCCCTGTCTTCGATGGAACTGAATATCCCTACTGGAAGAATAAGATGCGCATGCATCTTGAAGCCATTGATGTCGACCTATGGTATGTCGTCAAGAATGGCATTCCCAAGGCTGGAGAAGGTGTCACTGCCGCTGATGTCAAGAAGTTCGTTCAACTGGACTCTATTGCCAAGAATATCATCTGTGGTCTTCTGACCAAAGGACAGTATGGCCGCGTGAGTGCTTTGGAAACATCTAAGCTAGTCTGGGACTGGCTATCCGAGGTCAACAAAGGCGTCTCAACCCAGAGAGATCAGAGAATCAGTGTCCTTCGCAACCTCTTCAACCGCTTCAAGAGAAATGACAATGAGAATGTCTACATGTTTGATCGACTCACTGACATCACAAACGAGCTTCAAGCCCTCGGCGCTACTGAGATCACCAAGCATGAAGTCGTCAAGACACTCTTGAGATCACTTGACAGTTTGTTTGACACCCTAGCCCTGATGATTCAAGAACGTCCTGATTTCAAGACACTCGATCCGTCTGACATACTTGAGAGGCTCAACACACACGAATTTCAGCTTTCTGAGAAAAGAGACATCTACGGTCCCAACTATGGGTGAACTCGTGCCTTGAAGGCAAAGGATGTCTCCTCATCTGAAGAATAATCTGACAGCAGATCTGATGATCCTGAAGACATTGGAAGGGAGCTTGCTATGCTTGTGAAGAAGTTCCAAAAATTCACCAAGAAGAAAGGCCTCAGAAAGTCTTCACGATCAAGCTCAAGGAATGATGAAGCTTCTGCTCATGACTACAAGAACAGAACATGTCACAAGTGCAAGAAACCTGGCCACTACATCTCTGAGTGTCCACAGTGGGACAATGAGAACAACAAGAAGAAGAAGAGCAAGGAGTATGACTCTGACGACAAGAAGAAGAAGAAATACTCAAAATCTTCTTCCAAGTCTTTCTCCAAGTCTTCATCACACAAGAAGAGCTCATCTGGCAAGGCACGTGCGTTTGTTGGCAAGGAAATGGACTCTGAGGAGGAGTCCGCTTTTGAGGAGGCGGAGGTGGAGTCTAAGGAGGAGTCTGATTCTGGCGTTGCAAGTCTGGCTACAGCATACGTTGCCAAGTCCATCTTCAACACTGAAGACAATGACTTTATCACCGACACTGATGCATATGACAAGGACTACTCCGCTCCTTCCTACTGCTTCATGGCACGTGGTGCCAAGGTAAACACACGCACTACTCACTATCAAACATCTAGTGATGATGACTCTGATTGTGGTTCCAAACCCAGCTACAAAACACTTGCTAAAATTGCAACTGAACAACAGAGAGCTATGGAACACATTCAAAAACTATTAGACAAAAGCGATGATCTATTAGACACTGAAATGACTCGATCTCAGTCCTTAATTGAAGACATAAAAAATCTTCACGTTAAGTATGAGGAACTTGAAAGTCGTCATGAAACACTCTCAACAACTCATGAAAGGCTTTCCTATGATTATCTTCAAAGGAAGCAAGATCTTGAGAAATTGAGAGCGGCTCATGAAGATCTTCAAAAGGAAAATGAGCCACTTCATGCCGAACAGATCAGTTCAGCTCAGGAAGGATTTTAACCACCATGTCTTAAATGCATTGAGCGTGATAACACTACTTCTGTTGCTGAATGTTCTACTGCTGCTACTATTGCAATATCTTCAACTATTGATGTGGTAACTAACCCCTCTGCTGAGGATACCACTGCTATTGCTGATGAGAATGCTAGGTTGAAGACACTGCTTGAAACAGGGATGTACAAAAGTCTCAAAGGGCATCAGACACTATGTGATGTCCTCAAAAGGCAGATCCTGAACCGAAACCCTAGGAAAGAGGGTGTTGGGTTCGAAAGGAAAATGAATGTTGATGGCTCTTACTGGAAACCTGAGCAGTACCCCAAAACCACAAGGGTTGCTGCAAAGGAACCTTTAGCAGATCCATCCACCCTATCTGGCTTCACTTGTGCTAACCCCATTGTTATTGGTGAATCCTTTGATGCAAACTATAAACTGTTTAGGAATCAGAATGGTGAAGTGTTTGCCAGGTATTGGTACTAACTGCAGGAATGGACCGCCTATGAAGAAGATCTGGGTGCCGAAAAGGTGTTTGGAGAATCTCCCTGTGAATGTCATCATGACACCACAAGTGAAGAAGACAAACCCCAGACCACAGGCTTCATATGGTCCAAAGGCTTCATACAGACAGAGGACTCACCTGAGTCACACTAACGCAAATGTTTTGTAGGGAAGCCATACTCAAGCCTATGAATATGAGTGCGGCCCATCAAACCGCCATGTTCATAAGACCAAGAACTATTTTGCTTATTCTTATGAGTACTATTGTCCACCTGCAAGACTTTTTGCTAGGGCTCCAAAGCCAAAGTTCTCAGATGCTGCACTTAGACTTATTGCTTCGAAGCCACCCCTGAAGATGTGGGTGGCTAAGAAAGCTTAACTCTCTTTTGCAGGGAAAGGTCTTCAGTCGAAAACCAAAATCGTCTGACACTATTGCTGGGGACCTTAAACATCTTGTAGGGCGCAAGATCAAATGCCCAAATGCTCTTATTATGTACTTTGTTCCTGAATCGCTTGCAACTTGCCCTATCAGTCCTAATCTCGATCTGAGCTTTAATAATCCACTAGTTCGTCAAATGTTTTTGCTTCACAATTCTCTTCGTGAAGCCTATCCCCCTAACTGCACTGTAGGGTACGACACCAACTGCTTCAGAATGGATTATTGATAGTGGGTGTACAAATCACATGACTGGCAAGCGAAGCCTTCTCATGGACTCAACTTTATGTCCATCTGACAAAAGTCACATCACATTTGCTAACACTAGTAAAAGGAAGGTATTGGGTCTAGGTAGAGTGCAATCTCAAAGGATCAACACATGGATAAAGTCATGCTTGTTGAATCCCTTGGTTTCAACTTAATGTCCGTCTCAATGCTTTGCGATTTAAACATGATTGTGATGTTTGGAAAATATCGTTGCCTTGTACTAATGGAATCTAACAAGTCTCTAGTGTTTGAAGGGTATCGGAAAGATGATTTGTACGTGGTAGATTTCTCAGCATGACCACAACTTGCAGTATGTCTTCTAGCAAAAGCTTCTGAATGCTGGCTCTGGCATCGAAGGCTAGGGCATGCTGGCATGAGGAACCTCCACACCCTTGCAAGGAAGAAGCATGTCATAGGCATCGAGGGCATCAAGTTCAAGAAGGATCACTTATGCGGTGCCTGTGAAGCAGGAAATATGACGAGGGCCAAGCATCCCTCGAAGACAATCATGACAATGACTCAACCCTTCGAACTGCTACACATGGATCTCTTCGGTCCCACTCATTACTCAACTCTTACTAGTACTACTTGTCTCTATGGCTTTGTCATTGTTGATGATTATTCAAGATATAATTGGGTGCATATAATCCTTTACAAGACTAAAGTGTAGGATGTCTTCAGACGCTTCGCCAATCGAGCAATGAACAACTATGGCGCCAAGATAAAGCACATCAGAAGTGACAATGGCACTGAATTCAAGAACACTGGCCTGGATACATATCTTGATACTTTGGGCATCACACATGAATTCTCAGCTTCGTACACGCCATAGCAGAATGGCGTCGTCGAACGCAAGAACATAACACTTATTAAGATGGATCGGACGATGCTTGATGAATACAAGACTCCAAGAAAATTTTTGCCTGAAGCCATTGACACTGCATGCCATATCATCAACCGTGTTTATCTTCACAAGCTTCTGAACAAGACATCCTATGAGCTCCTTACTGGCAAGAAGCCAAATGTCAGTTACTTCAGAGTATTTGGCGCCAGGTGCTGGATCAAGGATCCACATCACACTTCAAAATTTGCACCAAAAGCACATGAGGGGTTTATGCTTGGATATGGAAAGGATTCACACTCCTACAAAGTCTTCAATCTCTTTCGTTATAAAGTGGTTGAAACAGTGGATGTGTGGTTCGATGAGACTAACGGCTCACAAAGAGAGCACCTGCCAAATGTGCTAAATGAAGTTCCATCCAGTGAATCAATCAAACTTATGGGAACTAGAGAAATCATACCTTCTTAAGCTCAACCTGAAGAGGAACTTATCATCTCCGCACCTGATCAACCTGAAGACAATGCTCAGCCTGAAGACAATCCCTCTAACAATGACAATGATTAGCAAGAGCAAAATCTTCGTCCTGTACATCCCCGTGTTGCAAATGAAGTACAAATTGAGAGAATAATTGATAGCATCAATGCACCATGTCCACTCACTCGTTCAAGGGCAACACAGCTAGCAAATTTCTGTGGGCACTTCGCATTCGTCTCAATAACTGAACCCAAGAAAGTTGAAGAAGCCTTCATGGAACCTGAATGGATTCAAGCTATGCAAGAAGAGCTTCAACAGTTTGAGCTGAATAATGTATGTGAACTGGTTAAGTGTCCGGATCCTCGGAAGCACAATATAATAGGCACCAAATGGATATATCGCAACAAGCAAGATGAGCATGGTCAAGTTGTCATAAACAAAGCTTGTCTCGTTGCTCAAGGATATACTCAAGTTGAAGGGATTGACTTCGATGAAACATTTGCTCCTGTGGCTAGACTTGAAGCTATACGCATACTGCTGGCCTATGCAAATCATCATAACATACTTCTATATCAAAATGGATGTGAAGAGCGCTTTTCTCAATGGCAAGATTGAAGAAGAAGTATATGTTGCACAACCGCCTGGCTTAGAAGATCCAAAACATCCTGACATGGTGTACAAGCTCAACAAGGCACTGTATGGCCTCAAACAAGCCCCTCGGGCTTGGTATGACACACTCAAAGACTTCCTGAAGAGCAAAGGCTTCAAATCTGGTTCCCTCGACCCCACTCTCTTCACGAAGACATATTGTCACATCCTAGTTAGCCATGCATTAGAGTGTTGCATCATGTTTACTCTTTCATCAGAAACCTGAAATGGGGATGACAGAACCCCCAGTCCCCTCTGAAACCAATTAGGGTTTACTAAAAACTTTTTCAATGAACCTGAAATGCCCTTCTAAAATGCCCATCATTTTTTGTCTTGGTTCAGAACCTCTCCCAAAAGTGATGCACATTTTCCTAGGCCATCTTAGGGTTTTTGAATTAAATCATAAATATTTGAATTTGGGCATTTAAAATTATATAAAATATTTAAATGCTCAGATATCTCCAAACTAAAATGTTTCATGTTGGAAATAATCCAACTATGGACCAGGAGTAGTTTGGTGATTTTAGGAGTTGCCTAAGTATTTTATTTAATTCAACAAAGTTGCAAAAGTATTAAAAAACAGAAACGGAAAGAAATGGAAAAACTTACCTGATGCCTGCTTCCTGCCCACCTGCCGGCCCAGCCCAGCGCCGCTCCAGCGAGCTGCTTGCCGGCCAGGCAGGCGGGCAGGTGCCCGACGGCGACCGCAGCGCGCGCCACGCACCTGCTCGCCGCCTCGCCGCTCCCCACGCCCGGTGACATCGTGGATCAGCCTCCCTCGCTCCCCCGAACCCCCCAGACACCCCCTCCTCTCTCCAGCTCCTCCCCCTCGCGCTCCCCCGCCATGACCGACGCAACCATCGCCGTGCCTTCGTCGTAGCCGTGCTTCCCGCCGCCCGTGTGTCCTCTCATCGTGTCCAGGAGCTCCGCCGCTGTCCACTCCATCGAGCAAGCCGAGCCCCGAGCGCTCGCAACGCCCGAGTCCACCGCAACGACCTCGCCCGAACCGCCGTCGCCGGAGATCCCCTTCAACGCCGTCGTCGCTCCGGTCCATCTCCGGCCGCACCAAGGGGTTCGTCGCACTCACTGTGAGCTTAGCCATCTTTCCCCCCTCCTTTTCTTGCTCCCGAGCCGTGTAGCGACCTCCCGGAGCTCAACCGCACCCACCCCGTGGAGCTCGTCGCCGACATGCTCCCGGTCACCCTCCGACCACTCCACGGTGTCCATCATACTCACCGTGTCACGTAGCACCTAGCTAGCTACTCCCCGCGCCTCACTGACCCCTCTAGCGTCAAGTTCGTCTTCGGCCGAACCCCGATGGCCGCCAAAGTCGTCACCGGCGCCAACTCCGGCCACCCCGACCCCAACGGACTCCACCAAGAGCTGCGGCTCGTCCTCAGCTCCACTCCGGTGGTCTCCGCGACCCATTTGGTGGCCGAAACAGCCAAAACCACTTCCGCCGCCGCGTCGGGCCCGCCGGCGGCTAAACGCCGGTGCAGCCGACCCGGGTTTGACCACGGGTGGGCCCTGGTTGACTCCCCTGAGTCAATGACAGGTGGGGCCCACCCCTGTTAATTAAACAGGTTTAGTTTTATTTAAACTTTAATTAAATTAATCACCCTGACACGCGGGACCCACTGTCAGGTTTGACCTGGACATGTTCCGTTGACCTGCTGACGTCACACTGACGTCAGGCTGACGCAATAATTGATTTTCTGGAATTAATCTAATATAGGAAATTCCAGAATATAGTTTAAACTTTAAAAATTCATAACTTTTATTCTGTAACTCCAAATCAGACAAATTATATATGAAAAATGATTAGAAAAATCCAATCTATCCATCTGTACTATTTTCATGCATGATTAAACAAGTTAACCTGATGTTTAATACAGAACAAGGAAAAACACTTTAAAGGGCCATGTTTGAGTTTGAAATTTGAATCTTTGATTCAAATTGGTTCAAACCCTTCTGGTCTTAGTTGCATTAGCCCAACACACTCATATTGCTATGTTTCATGCATGCATCATATTGATGCACATTGTTTGGTGATGGTTGTGTATCGGTGTTCTTTGCGGCAGGTTCTGCCTCCGAGGAGTATCGTGATTACCCTAACGAAGAACCGTATCAGTGCATCGAACCATCAGGCAAGCAACCAACCATTTGATCATATCGATACAATCCCATGTTCTTGCTCCTGCTCTCTTTTACTGCATTAAGACAACGCGTTTCAAACTGCTGTGTGCTACGGTAGTTGAACCCACTTCCTCTGCATGACCTGTCATTGCCACAGTAACTAGATGAAACCCACTAGCATGTGTAGGAGTTGATTGAGCCATATGTATGTGTTGTTCCTACCTTGCTATGCCTGCTATGCTTAGAGTCGTGTCAGGTCTGGTTCATCTGGGTGATGGGCTAGAGTGAAATGATTATGTCGGTAATGAGAGTGGTGTGGTGAACACGATTTGGTAAAGGTATCGATGAGAGGCCATGTAGGAGTACATGGTGGGTTGTTTCATTGAAGCCGACCTTAAGCACTGAGATCTGTATGTGCGATTTAAGAATCAGCTACTACCATGCATTGGGCCCGAAACCAATGGACCCTCTCGGCTTCTTATTCACCCTAGTTCTCCGTCCAGGAGTTGCAAGTAGTTTCTGGTGTTTGTAGCCTACTGGAGGCCGTGGACAGCGCTGACCGTAGGGGTGGGCTGTGATGCGGTAGGTACGTGGCACGGTGTACCGAATACCCGTTAGGTATCTCGGGAACCCTGTTCACATCGTTCGGGGCCGTATGGGAAACCTCGGCCGGACTCCCTGCGGATGGAACCTGAATAGGCGATAAACCTGGACTGGAGGCTTAGGTGATTAGGTAGGTCGTGGCCGACACCCACGTTGGGCTTCCGCTTGAAGGTTGCCGAGTACATGTCGTGTAAACGGCGGTAAGTGGTGAGAGCGTGTGTGAAGAAGTACACCCCTGCAGGGTTAACCTAATCTATTCGAATAGCCGTGTCCACGGAAAAGGACCTCTGGGTTGCTTATATCAGTTCATAGACAAGTGAAAGTGGATACTCTAAAATACGCAAGATAAGCGTGAGTGCTATGGATGGCGTTCTCGTAGGGAGACGGGAGCGATTCCATAGTGGTGTATTGATATGGTGAATATGTGGACTCGTGTGCGCCACCTCAAAAGAGTTACATTGCAGTCATAGTTTAGGATAGCCACCGAGTCAAAGCTGGCTTGCTGCAGTTAAACCCCACCACCCCTTTGTTGATAATGATGCATATGTAGATAGTTCTGATGTAAGTCTTGCTGGGTACATTTGTACTCACGTTTGCCTATTTTATGTTTTGCAGAGAGACTTCGGTCTCGCTAGTAGTTTCACGTGGACTTCGACGTTTAGCTTGATACCTCAGCTACGATCTTGTGCCCCGGCAGGATCTGATAGATAGTCAGGCTTCTCAGCCTTTTTCATTTATAGATGTCTGTACTCAGACATGATAGCTTCCGCTTGTGCTTTGACTTGTATGCTCTGAGTGTTGGGTCATGAGACCCATGTTTGTAATATCTCGCTCCTCAGAGCCTAATGAATAAAGTACTTGTGTCGTAGAGTCATGTTGTGATGCTTCGTTGTATTTGCACATATCGAGCATACTGTGTGTGTGATTGAAATGCTTGGTATGTGTGGGATCTGACTATCTAGTTGTTTATCTTTAGTAGCCTCTCTTACCGGGAAATGTCTCCTAGTGTTACCGCTGAGCCATGGTAGCTTGCTACTGCTCTGGAACACTTAGGCTGGCCGGCATGTGTCCTTCTTCGTTCCTGTGTCTGTCCCTTCGGGGAAATGTCACGCTTTGAGTACCGGAGTCCTGTTAGCCCGCTACAGCCCGGTTTACCGGAGTCCTGCTAGCCCAGTGCTACAGCCCGGACCCACTTGCTGATGACCGACACGTTCGAAGCTGGGTCATGGATGCCTGTCCCTGTAAGTCTGTGCCACTTTGGGTTTACAACTAGTCATGTCAGCCTGGGCTCTTTATCATATGGATGCTAGCGACACTATCATATACGTGAGCCAAAAGGCGCAAACGGTCCCGGGCAAAGGTAAGGCGACACCCGTGGGAATACCGTGCGTGAGGCCGCAAAGTGATATGAAGTGTTACCGGCTAGATCGATGTGACATCGAGTCGGGGTCCTGACAGCGTTGAATTAAATCAGGAAATTCCAGAATATTAATTAAACTTCAAAAATTCATAACTTTTATTCTGTAACTCCAAATTGGACAAATTATATATGAAAAATGATCAGAAAAATCCAATCTATCCATCTGTACCATTTCCATGCATGATCAAACAAGTTAAGTTGATGTTTTAATCAGAACAAGAAAAGGCACTTTAAAAGGCCATATTTGAATTTGAAATTTGAATCCTTGATTCAAATTTGTTCAAACCCTTCTGGTTTTAGTTGCATTAGCCCAACACACTCATATTGCCATGTTTCATGCATGCATCATATTGTTGCATATTGTTTGGTGATGTTTGTGTATCGATGTCCTTTGCGACAGGATCTGTCCCCGAGGAGTACCGTGATTACCCTAACGAAGAACCGTATCCGTGCAACGAACCATCAGGCAAGCAACCAACCATCTGATCATATCGATACAATCCCATGTTCTCGCCCCTGCTCTCTTTTACTGCATTAAGACAACGCGATTCAAACTGCTGTGTGTTACGGTAGTTGAACCCATTTCCTCTGCATGACCTGTCATTGCCACAGTAACTAGATGAAACCCACTAGCATGTGTAGGAGTTGATTGAGCCATATGTATGTGTTGTTCCTACCTTGCTAAGCCTGCTATGCTTAGAGTCGTGTCAGGTCTGGTTCATCTGGGTGATGGGCTAGAGTGAAATGATTATGTCGGTAATGAGAGTGGTGTGGTGAACACGATTTGGTAAAGGTATCGATGAGAGGCCATGTAGGAGTACATGGTGGGTTGTTTCATTGAAGCCGACCTTAAGCACTGAGATCTGTATGTGTGATTTAAGAATCAGCTACTACCATGCATTGGGCCCGAAACCAATGGACCCTCTCGGCTTCTTATTCACCCTAGTTCTCCGTCCAGGAGTTGCAAGTAGTTTCTGGTGTTTGTAGCCTACTGGAGGCCGTGGACAGCGCTGACCATAGGGGTGGGCTGTGATGCGGTAGGTACGTGGCCGGGTGTACCGAATACCCGTTAGGTATCTCGGGAACCCTGTTCACATCGTTCGGGGCCGTATGGGAAACCTCGGCCGGACTCCCTACGGATGGAACCTGGATAGTAAACCTAGACTGGAGGCTTAGGTGATTAGGTAGGTCGTGGCCGACACCCACGTTATGCTTCCGCTTGAAGGTTGCCGAGTACATGTCGTGTAAACAACGGTAAGTGGTGAGAGCGTGTATGAAGAAGTACACCCCTGCAGGGTTATCATGATCTATTCAAATAGCCGCGTCCGCGGTAAAGGACTACTTGGTTGCCTATACAGTTCATAGACAAGTAAACGGAAACTACTAAAAGACTCAGGATAAGTGTGAGTGCCGAGGAGGGCTATTCCCCAGGAAGACGGAGGTGAATCCTCGGTAGTGTATTGAAGTGGTGAGTAGCGGACTCGTGTGCGCAAACCATTTCAAGTTGGAGTCTCGTAGGTTAGCCTAGCCAAGAGTCAAAGCTGGCTTGCTGCAATAACTCCACCAACCCTTCTTGATAATATGCATGTATGTAGGATCTGATGTAAGTCTTGCTGAGTACCTTTGTACTCATGTTGCTATAATTTACATTTTTACAGAAGACGCTGCAACCCCTTCTGATGGGTTCTACGTAGACGTTGACATCAATGAGTAGGCTAAGGCCCAGGTGGTGATCCTGAGCTTGTGAAGGACCTCGTAGTATAGCTAGGCTTTCCAAGCCTCTTCTATTTTTCTAGTTGTCTGTACTCAGACAAGTTACTTCCGCTGCTAGTTTGTATGACTGTACGACTTGAATGCTGGGTCGTGTGACCCGTACCTTTGTGTATGTTATGTATGGCTCTCTGAGCCTTAAATAAAGTACTTGTGTCGTAGAGTCATGTTGTGATGCCTTGTTGTATTTGCACATATCGAGCATATTGTGTGTATGATTGAAATGCTTGGTATGTGTGGGATCTGACTATCTAGTTGTTTATCTTTAGTAGCCTCTCTTACCGGGAAATGTCTCCTAGTGTTACCGCTGAGCCATGGTAGCTTGCTACTGCTCTGGAACACTTAGGCTGGCCGGCATGTGTCCTTCTTTGTTCCGGTGTCTGTCCCTTCGGGGAAATGTCACGCATTGAGTACCGGAGTCCTGTTAGCCCGCTACAGCCCGGTTTACCGGAGTCCTGCTAGCCCAGTGCTACAGCCCGGACCCACTTGTTGATGACCGACACGTTCGAAGCTGGGTCATGGATGCCTGTCCCTGTAAGTCTGTGCCACTTTGGGTTTACGACTAGTCATGTCAGCCCGGGCTCCTTATCATATGGATGCTAGCGACACTATCATATACATGAGCCAAAAGGCGCAAACGGTCCCGGGCAAAGGTAAGGCGACACCCGTGGGGATACCGTGCGTGAGGCCGCAAAGTGATATGAGGTGTTACCGGCTAGATCGATGTGACATCGAGTCGGGGTCCTGACACATATGATGGTGAACTGTTTGTGTGCCAAATATATATGGATGACATTATCTTCGGCTACACCAATCAGAAATACAGTGAAGAGTTTGGATATATGATGCAAGAGCAATATCAGATGTCCATGATGGGTGAGCTGAAGTTCTTCCTTGGTCTTCAAATATGTCAGCAACGCAATGACATCTTTATATCTCAAGAGAAGTATCTCAAAGATTGCCTGAAGAAGTTTGGTATGCAAGACTGCAAAGGCTTCACGACGCCAATGCCAGCCAAACATCATCTGGGTCTCGATGACAATGGTAAAGAGTTCGATCAAAAGGTATACCGCTCCATGATTGGTTCTTTACTTTATCTATGTGCATCTAGGCCAGATATTATGCTTAGTGTTTGCATGTATGCTCGATTCCAAGCGGCACCAAAGGAATCGCATCACTTAGCTGTGAAGAGAATTCTTCGATATTTGGCTTACACCCCAACTGTAGGATTATGGTATCCAAAGGGCTCAGAGTTTGATCTGGTTGGATTCTCGGATGCTGATTATGCTGGTGACAAGGTGGATCGCAAGTCTACATCAGGAACATGTCATTTTCTGGGACGATCACTTGTATGTTGGTCTTCAAAGAAGCAGAACTGTGTATCTCTCTCCACTGCTGAATCTGAATACATTGCTGCTGGATCTTGCTGCGCTCAGCTTTTGTGGATGAAGCAAACACTCAAAGACTATGGCATTCATCTGAAGCAAGTGCCACTCTACTGCAACAATGAAAGCGCCATCAAGATTGCCAACAACCCAGTTCAGCACTCGAAGACAAAGCACATTGAAATTCGTCATCACTTTCTCAGAGATCATGTTATGAAGGAAGATATTGATATCATACATGTCAACACTGAAGAGCAATTGGCAGATATCTTCACCAAGCCCTTGGATGAGAAGAGATTTTGCAAGTTACGGTGTGAGCTAAATATCTTGGAATCCTCAAATGTCCTGTGATCAGGCACACATCCTAACACTGACGCATATTGATGACTTAGATGTGCAACACACGAAGTAAAGTATATCTTCAATCAATGAAGACATACATTCTAAGTGTGAATACATTAATGTGGAATTTGACTTCGGAGCGCCACGATAATTGTGCACCGTGTCTGGGTCTAATACTTCCTATACGGTGGGTAACGCCACCACCAAATTCTTCTGTTTGAAGTGTTTTACCCATGGTGTTACATTTGCTATGTCTTCACATTTTGTTTGTATTCATTCTCAACTTGTCCTCATGATTATCTTCACTATGTTGGTCTATGGCGTTACGTCAGCATTCTGGGAACGGGGGTCCCCATACTTGCCTGCCTGTAGCCCACGACGTGACCTAGCCAGCAGGTCGTACGGCCCATCTTCACCAACAAAGCATCCAAGACCCTCGCGAGGCGGACGATGCAAGACCTCTTCTGGAGTAGCCTAGCTAGGCAGGCTTGTAAGTGCATCTAGTGCCACCCCTAGTTGGTTTTGGAGTATTGACAACAAACCTAGTTGAGGGACTAATGTGTTTGTGAGAATTGCAGGATAACACAGGTAGAAGTCCCTCATTGATTCGGTTTTCCGACCAGAGATGACCCCTGAAAATGTATGAAGACATTGAAGTCAAAGGTGGTATGTGAAGACATTCACATTGAAGACTATGACAAGAGAAGACATCACATGAAGACTATGGAGCACGAAGACTTAGACCTTTCGTAGTTCTTTTTCTTCTTTGCTGAGTCATAGGAACCACCGTACTGTTAAGTGGGGTCCAAGAGAACCAGTCAGAATGACTGAAGTGATGCTTGACCAAAATCCTATGTCTTCGAGTGAAGACTATGAGAGCGAATCTTGTTCAGAGTTGGACAAGTCAGCTTTGCTTGTAGCCCAAGTAAAGTTGCCATGTGTGTTTGAAATCTGACCATTGGAACACGTGTCAGTTCCTTAGTGACCCAGGGTCATTTCGGACAAATTAGGTCGGGGTGCCTAGTGGCTATAAATAGCCCACCCCCTACAACCATAAACGGTTGGCTGCTCAGAGTTAAAGTACGGCTTTTGTCGTTTGAGAGCAACCCACCTCGAAGCCTTTGAGAGAGAATTCCTTGAGAGGATAAAGCCCTAACTACCCAGAGCCAAAGAGTCTTATGCATCACTTAAGTCTTCTTGTATGTGTGATCTGAAGACTTATTACACTTGAGGATTGTGAATCCTCCAGCCGGTTAGGCGTCGCGTTCCGAGCATCCAAGAGTCATTGTGGATCGCCGGTGAACGAAGTCTGTGAAGGTTTGGAAGTCTACCTTGAAGACTTACCAGAGTGATTGGGCGAGGACTGGGTGTCCTTAGCTCAAGATGAATATGGTGAAGACGAGGTCTTCTGAGTTGAATCTCAGCCTCCCTAACCAGACGTACAGTTGTCACAGCAACTGGAACTGGTCCAACAAATCATTGTCTTCAACGAGTCACTTGTTTCATCCTTCCCTTCCCTTTACTTACTGTTGGTTCTTGTGAAGTCATTGTACGATAGCATCACCATTCGACTTCACTAAGTGATTACGTGTACTGATTGGCTTCACAATATCTTCCTACCTGATCCTTACTGCCTAGCTGCTATTACTCATTGTGCTTTCACTTCATTGAATACGTGACTATGGTTTTCCTAGTGTAGTCTACCTTCCGCTGCATGGTAATCGGTTTATTTCTATCGTTTGTCTTCGAAACTTACATGTTTTGAAGACTTTCATAAAAATCGCCTATTCACCCCCCTCTAGTCGATCACTAGCACTTTCAAGGCTCACAAGGAGCAGATATATCAAGGCGGGGCAAACCTCACAAGACCCTCATGACGTGAGCCATGACGCACGACACCAGGAGGGCGCCAGCGCGCGCAGCGTCGTTGTTTTCTCTTTGGTGCTAAGGAGGCCAGCACAGGCGAAGAGTACCGAGGCATCAGGCAAAGGTTGCTATATTGGTGCAACGATACCAAGACCAGGAGGACGGCGAGACTGAGGTCATCGTGGAGCCCAAGACGGCGTCATCACTAGAGCTTTTCACAGGCGAACACCACTTTTGTCAGGATAGCTTGTACTAGCTGTCCCCTTTCAAATTGGCCCGCCGTTGTTGGCTCCCTTCCCGCTCGATATTTGGGAAGAGGACCAGGGCCTATACAAGTAGAGCTAGCCACCACACTAGGGGGCAACTGAAACAGAGCCTCAGGCATATCATCTTAGCTTGATCCAATCCGATCGAGAGCCTTCTCACAAGAACACCTCAACCTCAGGAGGCTGTTCTTCCCTTATACTGTTCATCATCAGCCCTAGAGGCAATCCACCACAACCACACTGGAGTAGGGTATTACACCACAACGGTGGCCCGAACCAGTATAAACCTCATGTCTTTCTGTGTTGCGAGTTCGTCGAGTTCGTGCGCGAGATCTTAGCGAGCTTGGGCGTAGATTGGTGGGAAGGAAATACTTCGCACGCACCCCAGTGTTCGAACATTAAGGTTTGCCGGAACCCCACATCTGACATTTGGCGCGCCAGGTAGGGGTGTGCCGTAGCTTCCCTTCCATCAGTTTTTTGCTCCATCGTCTCCATGGAGGACGCTCGCCGTGCTCGAGCTGAGCGTCGGGCTGCCCTCACCGCCCGCGTCGCTTAGACAGCTCCCGTCGGCGGGCCACAACGCCGTTCTCCGTCTCCCGCCGCCAACGCTGCCACAGGCCCGGCAGGGAACAAGCACCAGGCGTCCTTGCTGCATCCTTCGGTGCGGAAGGACGGCCGCACCTCCACTCCGTCGCTGACCCCTGTCGGTTCTTCGTCTCACGCACACCGCGCTCCCATGGAGGCACGGGCCGCGCTCCTCGTGGCGAACGAGCTCCTGCGCTACCGCCCTGTTGACGACCTCTACGAGGAGTGGCTCGACCGCATCGTCGATCTCGTCCGTGCCGCGGGGGGCTCTCCGGCGCCATCCCACTCTCTGCCTCCCCCTCAACCAGCCACGGACGATGGGGCTCATGGTGTGCCTCCACCACCTTAGCCCCAAGACGGCGCCTTGGCACCAAGGCGCGCGGCTCCGTTTCGTGATCCGCCGCACCCGGCGCTCGCGCGCGAAGGGAGAAGCTGCCAAGAAATTCCTCGGCCGCGAGAAGCTGCACCTGTGCTTCCCGCGCCACCTTGTCAAGACCGCGCACCGCCCGCGACGGTGCAGCGCGGACCTCGCCGAGACCAAGCTCCACCTCCGAAGAGGGCCCCGGCAACCACGGCTGGCTGCCGCGCCTTCACCCCCGAGCTGCGTAGCGTCGCCTGGCCGGGCAAGTTCAAGCCGGATTTGCCTCCTCGCTACGACGGTACCGCCGACCCCGCGGAGTTCCTGCAGCTCTATGAGCTGAGCATCGAAGCGGCCAACGGCGACGAAAAGGTCATGGCGAACTGGTTTTCCATGGCTCTCAAGGATGAAGCTCGCTCCTGGCTCCTGAACCTGCAGCACGACTCGATCTCCTCCTGGTATGAGATGCGCGACCGCTTCATCGCCAACTTCCAGGGCACTCGCGACCGCCCACCGGCCGCGGGTGATCTACGCCGCATCAGGCAGCAACCAAGAGAGACCCTCCAGAAGTACATCCAGCGCTTCAACAACACCCGCCTCAAGATCCCCAAGGTCAAGGACGAGGCCATCATCTCCGCGTTTTCCGACAGCGTCCGTGACGTCAAGATGAAGGAAGAGCTCGCCATCCACGAGGAGCTCTGCACATCTCAGGAGCTATTCAACCTAGCGACCAAGTGCACAAGAGCTGAGGAGGGGCGCCTCTCTCTTCTTGAGCTGCCAGCCGTGGGCGCGGAGGAGAAGAAGGCCAAGGCCAAGGACGTGAAGCGCAAGGAGGTAGTTGTGCTCGCAGCGGAGCCCGACATCAAGCAGGGCAGAGATCAGCCTGAGTCATCCAAGAACGGCCGACCATTCTACGCCTTCCACAACCTGAACACCCACAACACCAATGACTATCAAGAGCTCAGAGCCATACGAGAAGGACTCTATGGTCGACGCCCCGAGCGCAACTATCGGGGCTACGACCAAGGAGGAGGACGTGGAGGTAGATGCTGGGATGACCGTGGCCCGCGCCAGGATTGGCCGACCGGCCTCGCGAGGACCACTGGCAGGACCAGCCTCGCGAGGGTGCCTGGAGGGACCCACCGCATGAAGATCGCCCCCAGGGCAACGCCGGTCTTCCCCCGCTGCCACCACCAAGAAGGAACGATGACCACCACCAGGACGAGGGGGCTGGGGGCTTCTAGGAGCCGCGTGCGATTGCCTGCATCTTGGGCGGTGCCCAGGCCCCGGCCTCTCAGCGCACCTTCAAACAGTTCACTCGTGAGGTGAACGCGGCACTCCCCAAACTCGAGGCCACGCGCCCGCTCAGGTGGTCCCAATGCGCCATCACTTTCAACTCGACGGACCAGCTCAAGTGCGCAGCCACCGCTGGCGCCCTCCCTATGTTGTGTTCCCCAATCATCTGCAATGTGTAGGTCACCAAGACCCTCATTGACGGCGGCGCAGGGCTCAATGTCCTGTTCGTCGACACGTTCGACATCCTCCAAGTGCCTTATGAACAGCTCCAACCCACCAAGCCTTTCTTAGGAGTGACCGACGGCTCCACCACACCAATAGGGCAGGTCCGCCTGCCCGTCACCTTCGGGGAGTGCAAGAACTACCGCACCGAGCTCATCGACTTCGACGTCGCGCACATCCGCCTGCTGTACAATGCCATCCTCGGGTATCCAGCCCTAGCCAAGTTCATGGCAGTAACTCATCATGGCTACAACATTCTCAAGATGCTAGGAAGCGGAGGAATCATCACGGTCACGTGTGAAGAGAGGGATGCGGTGTGCTCCCTCGAGCGCGCCTTTCAGGCCGCAGCAATCGACGACCCCGACAACAGAAATGAAGGCCCTCTAGAGGCCATCCCCAAGAAGAAGCAGCCGTGCCGTGCAGAACCTCAGGACGATGGCGTCGCGGAAGGAGCCTCGTTAGGACCAGCGCCCGCTCGAGGGGCGCCTCCCTCCATACCATAGGAAGGCACGCCCGGCGCCCTCTTCAGGCAGGGCTCGGGGACTCTCTTCTGGAGGGCCTCAGACCTTGCCAACCTCACGAGGGAGGCTCTTGGGCACCACTTGGTGGCGTGCTTCGCGGCGCGTGACCCTCAGGAGAGCACAGGGCAAGGAGTGCCCACCACTCATTAGTTCATCACCAAGACCACCCAGGAACTGGAAGAAGCAAGAGCCATTGTCAGGACCCCGACTCGATGTCACATCGATCTAGCCGGTAACACCTCATATCACTTTGCGGCCTCACGCACGGTATCCCCACGGGTGTCGTCTTACCTTTTCCCGGGACCGTTTGCGCCTTTTGGCTCACGTATATGATAGTGTCGCTAGCATCCATATGATAAGGAGCCCGGGCTGACATGACTAGTCGTAAACCCAAAGTGGCACAGACTTACAGGGACAGGCATCCATGACCCAGCCTCGAACGTGTCGGTCATCAGCAAGTGGGTCCGGGCTGTAGCACTGGGCTAGCAGGACTCCGGTAAACCGGGCTGTAGCGGGCTAACAGGACTCCGGTACTCAAGCGTGACATTTCCCCGAAGGGACAGACACAGGAACGAAGAAGGACACATGCCGGCCAGCCTAAGTGTTCCAGAGCAGTAGCAAGCTACCATGGCTCAGCGGTAACACTAGGAGACATTTCCCGGTAAGAGAGGCTACTAAAGATAAACAACTAGGTAGTCAGATCCCACACATACCAAGCATTTCAATCATACACACAATATGCTCGATATGTGCAATACAACGAAACATCACAACATGACTCTACGACACAAGTACTTTATTTAAGGCTCAGGGAGCCATACATAACATACACCAAGGTACGGGTCTCACGACCCAACATACAAGTCATACAGTCATACAAACCAGCAGCGGAAGTAACTTGTCTGAGTACAGACAACTAGTAAAATAAAAGAGGCTTGGAAAGCCTAGCTATACTATGTGGTCCTTCACAAGCTCAGGGTCACCACCTGGGTCTTTAGCCTACTCGTTGATGTCAACGTCTACATAGAACCCATCAGAAGGGGTTGCAGCGTCTTCTGTAAAAAATGTAGATTATAGCAACATGAGTACAAAGGTACTCAGCAAGACTTACATCAGATCCTACATACATGCATAGTATCAAGAAGGGTTGGTGGAGTTATTGCAGCAAGCCAGCTTTGACTCTTGGCTAGGCTATCCTACGATACTCCAACTTGAAATGGTTTTGCGCACACGAGTCCACTACTCACCACTTCAATACACTACCGAGGATCCACCTCCGTCTTTCTACGGAAGAGCCATCCTCGGCACTCACACTTATCTTGAGGCTTTTAGTAGTTTCCATTTACTTGTCTATGAACTGTATAGGCAACCAAGTAGTCCTTTACCGCGGACGCGGCTATTCGAATAGATCATGTTAACCCTGCAGGGGTGTACTCCTTCATACACGCTCTCACCACTTACCGTCGTTTACACGACATGTACTCGGCAACCTTCAAGTGGAAGCCCAACGTGGGTGTCGGCCACGACCTACCTAATCACCTAAGCCTCCAGTCCAGGTTTATCGCCTATCCAGGTTCCATCCGCAGGGAGTCCGGCCGAGGTTTCCCATACGGCCCCGAACGATGTGAACAGGGTTCCCGAGATACCTAACGGGTATTCCGTACACCGTGCCACGTACCTACCGCATCACAGCCCACCCCTACGGTCAGCGCTGTCCACGGCCTCCAGTAGGCTACAAACACCAGAAACTACTTGCAACTCCTGGACGGAGAACTAGGGTGAATAAGAAGCCGAGAGGGTCCATTGGTTTCGGGCCCAATGCATGGTAGTAGCTGATTCTTAAATCACACATACAGATCTCAGTGCTTAAGGTCGGCTTCAATGAAACAACCCACCATGTACTCCTACATGGCCTCTCGTCGATACCTTTACCAAATCGTGTTCACCACACCACTCTCATTACCGACATAATCATTTCACTCTAGCCCATCACCCAGATGAACCAGACCTGACACGACTCTAAGCATAGCAGGCATAGCAAGGTAGGAACAACACATACATAGGGCTCAATCAACTCCTACACATGCTAGTGGGTTTCATCTAGTTACTGTGGCAATGACAGGTCATGCAGAGGAAATGGGTTCAACTACCGTAGCACACAGCAGTTTGAATCGCGTTGTCTTAATGCAGTAAAAGAGAGCAGGAGCGAGAACATGGGATTGTATCGATATGATCAAATGGTTGGTTGCTTGCCTGATGGTTCGATGCACTGATACGGTTCTTCGTTAGGGTAATCACGGTACTCCTCGGAGGCAGAACCTGTCGCAAAGGACACCGATACACAACCATCACCAAACAATGTGCAACAATATGATGCATGCATGAAACATAGCAATATGAGTGTGTTGGGCTAATGCAACTAAAACCAGAGGGGTTTGAACAAATTTGAATCAAAGATTCAAATTTCAAACTCAAACATGGTCTCTTTAAGTGCTTTTCCTTGTTCTGCTTGAAACATCAATTTAACTTGTTTGATCATGCATGAAAAGAGTACAGATGGATAGATTGGATTTTTCTGATCATTTTTCATATATAATTTGTCCAATTTGGAGTTACAGAATAAAAGTTATGAATTTTTGAAGTTTAAATAATATTCTGGAATTTCCTGATTTAAATTAAATCCAGAAATTATAATTATTGCGCCAGCATGACGTCAGCATGACGTCAGTGGTCAACTGCGGCTGGCTGAAGTCAAACCTGACGTGTGGGGCCCACACGTCAGTGACAGGGGGGGTAAACAGGGTTAATTTAATCCTAATTACTAATTAGTGGCGCTGGGGCCCACTAGTCAGTGTCAGGGGGTTAACTAACAGTGGTTAGCGCTAATCCTAATTAGCTACAGGGCTGGGCCCACCTGTCAGGGACTCAGGGGGTGTCCTGCCGTGGTCAAGGTGGGTCAAACCCACCGGCGACGTGACGCCGGCGAGGCCCGAGACGGCGGCGCGACGCGGAATCGCGCTATAGGGCACGGGAGAGGCCGTGCTTGGGCTCGTTGGAAAGCTCTTGCTCCCGCGCGTCGAATGGTGGCCGTGGCTGGGCCTGGGGTGGCCGGAGTCGACGGCGGCGAGCTCGGCTGCGGCCGCCGGAGTTCGGGTGCGGTCGGGATCGGTGTTGCAGGGGGTTTGGGGAGGCGTTAGTGCGTGCTGCGTACTCCTAGTGAGGTGTGGAGCACGATAGTGTGCTCGGTTGGGTGCTACGGTGACCGTGGCCACGACGGCGACATCGCCGGCGGCGTGGAGCTCTCGGCCAAGGTGGGGCTAGGGCCTAGAGGTCGGGAGAGACCAGGGGAGAAGGGGGAAACGATCCGGGGGCTCACCGCGGAGCTGCAGGGATGGTTAGCGGGCTCGGGGACGCGCTGGAGACGGCGAATTCGACGGCGACGACGGTCGGAGCCCGAAGAGGGGAACGGCGATGTGGCGGCCATGCAGGGCTTCCGGGGAGCTGTGGAGCGGCGGGGAGGAAGAGGGGGTCGTGGCGGAGCTTCTGAGCTAGTCGGGGGAGCGAGGG